>NC_046604.1:16367035-16378767 GCF_011750605.1 Drosophila busckii | reverse complement strand
CGAGTACGCTTAACCCACTGTTGCCCCACCGCCCTGACCTACTGCCAGGCTAATGCCAAAACGTTGTGCGTGTGCCAGGATATGTATGTGTGTCAGTGTGTGTGTGTTGGGTGTGTTTTCACTTTTAATAGTAGGCTGGCGCTGACTTGAGCAAACACAGAAAACTCATTTTAAGCTTTTTTGAAGTTTTGCTATGCTCATTAAAATTGCATAAATTAAATATCTAGCCGCAAGCAATTAAAATGGATTTTAAATGTACACACACAAACAGAAACACACGGGAGAGCATAAATAATAAAAATTTAGTAGCGCAGGCGGCGGCGGCGACGGCGGCGACGGCGACGACAGTTAAAGCAGCCAATACACAAACAGTTTGAAAGTCACTGCGCTCCAAGCCAAGCGTGTGTGTGTGTGTGTGTGTATGTGTTAGCTTTAATTGCTTAGTGCTTAAGCACAATTGCTAGCCATATAAAGCTTAACCCTATAAGTGCATGCAGACACTAATTTTGTGGGTTAAACTTCAGCGCTGCTTGCGCCTTTTTCTTTTTTTTGTTGTTTGTTTTGTTTATAGAAGCCTCATGTTTTTCATTTTAATTACGCTGTCCAGCTGCCAGCCGGCCTGCCAAAATGTTATACACACACACACCAACACACACACATGCATATATGTATATAAACAAGCGCTATCGACAGACATTAAGCCAAAGTGTATCGACAGCAAAGTCAAGCAAAAGCAGCAGAAGACTGTTGCTTGTCTGTCTGTCTGCCCGTCTATCTATATTAACCTTATGTATATGTATATATCCATGCGTATATATATATATCCGTGTGTACACTTTGTGTGTAAACAAATGCAGCGCTAAAACTAAATATTGTTTAAGCACAAATATTTAGCTTGCGCTGCAGCTAAAAAAGAAAAAAAAAAACAAAATCAGCTTCAACTGTATTTCGTACAATGCGTAATAATTAATGACGTTATCGCTGTTATTTTCATATTTTCGCTAGCCAAAATAAAAACCTTTAGACAATGTTTTTCACGAGCTGTTAATGGGTCATTCCAATTGAAAACAAATAAATACAACGCCCGCACTTCTTGGACTTGAGCGTTTTTTTTTTGTGTTTAGCCTTTAGTGCTAAATTTAAGCATTGCCCTAATGCTAAGTAAAAATCACCTCCCGACTAAAATCAACAAGGAAGCATTCATCATTTTGTATGTGTGTTGCTTTCTATGGAATTCATATCGTACTCATAGTATAAATTTTCATCACAAATCATTTACCTACCCATCCAAAAATATGCTTATAAATTGTATACAATTTATTATTTGCTCTTGCAGATTATTTGTATCAAGGTTGAGTTCATAATCAATTGTATTTTCAAAAAAAATATCATGTAGCCGCCCAGTGTGGCGTTTATTTCAATTTAAGCAGCCCCAAGCTGATTCAATTGGCTTGCTCATTGAATTTTATTGCATTTTAATAACAGCAAACAAAAATTTCAATTTTTAATCATTAGAACAGGTATTTTTTCGGCTTATAATGATTTTGTAATATTTTTTTTAGCAAAGCAATTTCAAATTTGATATATACAATGGATTTATTTAATGCAGTTGGATTTCTAGCTAAGTGGCTATGATAAATTAAATAATTAATTACTATATGTTCATATTTAGCAGCTATTTGTTTAATTTTTTGACTACTAACTAACTGAATAATGAACGTTGAACAGTATAATATGCTGCGTATACTTAATATTTTATTTTATTTCTATGCACGTAGCTAAATAATTTATTTACTTATTCAAAATATATTCATAGTTAAATTTTATAGCCAAATAATATATAACGTTGAGCTTTGAACATTTTAAGTTAAATAAATTAATTGTATAAATGTATACGTATACTTAATAATTTAATGCTAACTAAAAATTTGTATATATCATATTTTTAACTTATAGTTAAATTTTTGTATAACTAAATAAACGAATTATATAAATCGTTGAACTTTGAACGCTTAAGGATGAACGCTGAGCTGCTTAAAATGCTACGTATACTTAATAAATCAACGTACAAGTTCATTAGGCTATGCTGCTACTAATATTAATAACCCACACGAGTTCATTAGGTTGTTAATAAGTTGATAAGCTCACATTTTGTTAAACCTTTGACTTCAATTCTAAATGCAGCAACACAAACTCATGCGGCATTAAAATTTTATTAACTATATTTTTAGATCAGACTTTGGTCATACTTATTTTGCCCATATGCATTTCCATACACCACACGCACGCATTGTGTGTCTAATTAAATATTTGTTTATACCAACTACTACACTTGGCAATCAAAAATCTGAAAATAACTTTCGACTTTTTCCCTACTTTGCAGCCAGCGCCATGTCGTCCAGCAAAACGGCCACGTAGTGAAGACGAGAGAGCTCTAAGCTCGAAAATGCTTACGCCGTGCTAACACCTAACAAAAATACAAATAAAATTATATATATATATATATATAGGATATATGTTTAAAGTGCTTTATGCGCTAGGCACGTACTGAAGCGAAAGTGAGCGGCAAAGAGGGTGACAATTGTTGGCCAGGTGACCGGGTCTGCTTGGTGCTGGGTCGGACGACGTCGCTCACTGTGTATGTGTGTGTGTGTGCCGCTAAACGGTGCACGCAACAAACGACTAACTAAGCGTGGAGCAAGGAATACAATAAGCATACAGGTTTGACGCAAGCACACACACAAGTCCACCCACTATACCACCCACCTACCCACCCATACACTCTCTCTCTCACTCTATACACGCACACTTACCAACACACATATAAACTTTGTAGCCATACAGTTAGCGCCACGTAGAACAAACAAAAGCAAACCAAACCAAACACACTTCATCTATATCTATTTATCTACCTGTGATCATGACATATATACCTAAAAGAATGCAACATTATGCGCATGCAGCCATGAATCTGATTAATATGGATTCGGAAAATCGCGTCGTGCTCAATGTGGGTGGCATTAGGCACGAGACGTACAAGGCCACCCTCAAGAAAATACCAGCGACTCGATTGTCGCGTCTAACCGAAGCGCTCGCCAACTATGATCCCATACTCAATGAGTACTTCTTCGATCGACATCCCGGCGTATTCGCTCAAGTGCTCAACTACTACAGGTGCGCCTAAATAATTAATATAATAACCTTATATGTTGTTTCATTTATAACATTTGCTGTTAAATATTCAATTCTAAATATTTTTGTTCATTTCAATTTCATTTCATTTCAATTAAAATTTATTATACATTTTATATCTATTGATTAGCACTTGTTTATTAAGTTGTATACTATTTAACTTTTTCAATTCTTTGTTTAAATTTTAAATTATGTGTTTGCATTTTAATATTCGTTTCATATTTATTGATTAGTATTTACAACAATAAATATTTTGCTCAACACTTCTACTACTTATAAAATATTTAAATTGCATTTTTTTAAGAATTCTTTATTGATAATTTTTATTGAGTTATTGATGAATTCAACACTTTTTCTACTTATAAAATATTTTAATTGCATACTTTTATTTATTTTATATTCTTAACGCTTGATTATTAAACAATCGCTGCTAAATACTTTTTTCAGCTTTTCAAACTTTTTCTTAAATTTTAATACTTTTATTTTTTTAGCATATGATATATTTTACTTATTTTTATTCTATACAATTCCAATTTATTCTATCCCATTCTGTATTTACCTTTAGCTTTATTTACTAACTATCTAATTTCTAATAATATCTAAATTCTCTTTATTTTATTCATAGAACCGGCAAGCTGCATTATCCCACAGATGTCTGCGGTCCGCTGTTTGAAGAGGAATTGGAATTTTGGGGCTTAGACTCAAATCAAGTGGAACCCTGCTGCTGGATGACCTATACACAGGTAATAGCTCTAACTCCCTCTTTTTTATAACTCCCATTAATCGAATTTCTTTCTTTGTCGCCAGCATCGTGACACGCAGGAAACTTTAGCCGTTTTAGATCGTTTAGATCTGGATACGGAAAAACCGTCCGAAGAGGAATTGGCGCGCAAGTTTGGCTTTGAGGAGGATTACTACAAAGGCACCATATCCTGGTGGCAAGAAATGAAACCACGCATCTGGTCACTATTCGACGAGCCCTATAGTTCCAATGCCGCCAAGGTGAGAACTATAAATATTTATATTCAACTATTGATTAAATCTGTTGACAATTATTTTTGCAGACCATTGGCGTTGTTTCTGTATTCTTTATCTGCATTTCGATATTGTCCTTCTGCCTGAAAACCCATCCCGATATGCGTGTGCCCATTGTGCATAATGTAACGGTGAAAACGGCAAATGGCAGCGCTGCCTGGTTTCTGGATAAATCAATGACTAATGCGCATATCGCATTCTTCTATATTGAATGCGTTTGCAATGCTTGGTTTACATTTGAGATATTGGTAAGGATAGAAAAAAGAAGAGTTTGGAAGATTACAAGGAAGTCTATTGTCTTTAGAACATAATTTTATTGTTGAAGTAGTAATGGAAAGAATTAAATTAGGCAACGAATTGAATTGAAAACATAAAATTCAAAAGATTCTAAGACTTCTTTCCATTCTAAACCTATTTCACTCTAATATTTTATAGCTATACTAATCTATTTCTCTCTTTTCTAGGTGCGCTTTATCTCATCGCCGAACAAGTGCGAGTTCTTAAAGTCATCTGTTAACATCATAGATTATATAGCAACGCTTAGCTTTTATATCGATCTAGTGCTTCAGCGATTCGCATCGCATCTGGAGAACGCTGACATACTCGAGTTCTTCTCGATCATACGCATTATGCGATTGTTTAAGCTGACACGTCACTCGTCCGGCCTCAAAATCCTAATACAAACGTTCCGCGCCTCGGCCAAGGAGCTGACGCTATTAGTCTTCTTCCTCGTCCTGGGCATTGTGATCTTCGCCAGTCTCGTTTACTATGCCGAGCGCATACAACCGAATCCGCACAACGATTTCAACAGCATACCGCTGGGATTGTGGTGGGCGCTGGTCACCATGACCACCGTGGGATATGGTGACATGGCGCCCAAGACCTACATTGGCATGTTTGTGGGCGCTCTCTGCGCTTTAGCCGGTGTGCTAACCATTGCACTGCCCGTGCCCGTCATTGTCAGCAATTTCGCCATGTACTATTCCCACACGCAGGCACGCGCCAAGCTCCCGAAGAAGCGTCGGCGTGTGCTGCCCGTGGAGCAGCCACGTCAGCCACAACGTAAGTGACTAAATCAATCGGAGGTGCCGCAGAAGAAACTCAAATCAGAGATCTAGAGAATAAATCATCTTCTTCCGTAAATCATACTTGAGCTGCTCTATTCCGAATAGTAAAATCTCTCTAAGCTCTGCTTCTTCAACGATTTGTTTTGGTAAACTTAGGATTAAAATGTCAAGAGAGAAAAATCATCTTCTTACGAAAATCATCCTAAGCTGCTCTCAGACATTATTTTATTAATGGAAGCAGCTCTATTCCGCATATTAAGATCTCTATACGCTTTAAGATTAAAATCACAAGAGAAACTCATTTTCATCCGAAAATCATCTTTAAATTGGTTTTGGATATTTTTTTTAACTCTATTTCGAATGTCTAATATTCTGTGGCATCCCTAAAGAAATTAAATTGATCCCTTAGTAATATTATATTTATTTCAGGTGCACCCGGTGGTGCTGTTAGTGGGTGTGGCACGCCTGGTTCGGGTCCACACTCGGGTCCCATGGGTTCGGGTGGCACTGGACCGCGTCGCATGAACAATAAAACCAAGGATCTGGTCAGTCCCAAGTCAGGTAAGTGTTGGCCTCACCAGTTAGACAACACGTAATCTTATACGAGATAAACTAAGCTGCGCTTCAAGCTCACGGAACACTCAAAAGTACGCTGCTCAAAGTTAAAGCCTCCAAACATAACCTTAAAAAATATGTACAAAACACCACTGCACTTGGCACTCAGACATTTGCAGTTTTTGGAGTGTGTCTACTCTACATACTTAACCCCCCACCCCAAACACTTAGCAGTTGTTGTGCTGTCCCGTAAGTCCGCAGCGACTTAAATTTCCCATCTGCTTTACAAAGCAAAAATTTTTGAATAACTTGCAGCAATTTTTGGGTGCGCTCCAAATATTTTTGTACGTGTATATATGTAACTATATATAAAATGAATGCAAAAAAAACAAAACAAAACTCATTGTATTAAAAAGCTTTTCAACTATCATGCGCCAAGCTTGAAGCTTAAGTAACAGCTGATCAGAGATCAGAGACTCCAAATCGGCAAAGCTTGTGGAGCTTGTGAAACTCTCATCACTTAAACCAAAGCCCATATTATAAATTGCATACATAACATAAAGAATATATTTATTTTTATAATCAACTGCTTAAATAACTTTTATTTTTGACATATTTTGCGCATCAAACCAAAAAAAAATATCCACAAATTTTATGTAAATACTATAGATGAATATACCACCATGATTGGCAAACCACGTGATGGCAAAAAGAGCAGGCTGCTCTAAAAAGGCCACAAAAAACACAACAACAACAACTACAACAACTACTCTATGAACTCTGATCCTTAAAACAAACAAAAATATGCAAATGAGCTGGAACTGGAACTTTTGTTGATTTAGTTTAAAAATAAAATATAAAATAAGAGCGCTGTTGGTCTTATACAAACTGGAAAACTGTTTTGCGGTATGTTGGCAACTCTGGCTACAACAATTAAATACACGGCGTTTAGTAAACCATAAAAAAAAACTATCTTAACTACAACTATTTATAACTACTCGTTATACTCTACGTGTTTTCTTCTTATATATATAGTCTGGTATATATATTTATGGACTTAAATGTTGTTGAAACAAATTATCTGGCTCGTTCGTTCGTTCGCTATTCTATATAAATTATAAACTTTAAATATATAACTATGTCTTTTAACTGTTACTATGTGTGTGCGTGTGTGTGTGCGTATATTTTATAAAGTATATAGCTATATTTTTGTATTATTCTACAAACTTTTGTATTTCAGATATGGCCTTCAGTTTCGACTAAAAATCAAAAAAAAAAACAAATATTCAAAATAAATCCATAAAACAAACACAAAGCACCAAAAAATGCAACAAAAATTAAAAAATCAAATCATCTCTCATGCTAACTCTCTGTCTCTCTGTATAACGCTCAGGCTAATTGCAAAATACACTAACGGATTAAGCTCTGGGCGGGTGTGTTGGTTTAACATTTATAACAATTTTTATATAACTATGTAATTGTGAATTCGCTAACTCTGTCTCTCTATCAAAAAACTAAAATTTAAATTTAAACTAACGCTGTAGCTGTAACGTTTGCCCCAAATCCAAAAACAGTGACCCCCCCGAAACTGTTTACCAAAGTACTAGTTTGTAGTTAGCTACAAGTAATCCAAGCAAGCAATCAAAGCCGAGACCCCCAGCCAGTCACCTATTGAATTTTAATTTGTAGTGCATGCTGCATGTTGCTTGTTTGTTAATAATAATTTTAATTTGCATTGCATTTAGTTTTAGTTTAGTTTGTGCCTGTATTGAAATGCGTGTATGTGTGTGTTGTCCCCCCAAAAAATCCAAGCAAAATGCACTACAAACTGTAACGAGTAGTAAACTGCACCCTGTATTTTGTTAGCTCAAAAACAAACTCTACTCCCAATTGAAATGCTAAACAATAAAATTGGTTAACTTTAAATACTAAAATTTAACTATCTTACTTTCTTTTCTCTCTTCTTTCTTCTATGCTATCTCTGTTCTCTCTCTTTCTCACTGTCTACTGTCTACTTTAACTACGTTACCTTTGGCTATAACCAAACAGTTGCTCAACTCTTCACAGGTCCCTTGGGCGCCAGCATTGTGGCCATGAGTCCACGCACTATGCTCGATCTGAATCCAGCCCTGGCCATGGGTAAGCCCACATTTCAGCCACGTTTTCCCACACAGCTGGCCGCCACTGGCAACACAATGGGCGCCGCAGCTGCAACAGCAACAACTACAGCAGCCACCGCACCAATTGTGCCAGCAACTGTTGCTGCCGCTGCAGCAGCAACTGTTGTCACTGCCGCAACGGCGGCTACACTGCCAGCGGTGCCAAGCATAGCGGTTACCGCCAGTCTGGGCAAGGACTTCAGCACCACCACCACCAGCACCACAACAACAACACTGGACAACAGCAGCAAGAAGGCGTTTCTCTAAATTCAACAGCAACCAATTTGTATTTGAACAGCAACTGCAACTCATTGAGCAATATTTTTTAGTACTAATGTTAACCTTCGCATACGTATCAAGAAAATGTTTTTCGTGTTAGCAGTTTTTACCGTTAATCGGCCATATCATGACATACATATTACCTTATAGAGCCTCTATATATAAGTATTATTACAATTAATAATGCATCAGCCATTTGTGTTTTTACATTTGTTAGTCAGCGCGCTGTATATAAGATATATAATTTAAATAAGTAATTCAAACTAATACTCTTATGGGTTGGCCAGTTATTGTATTTATAGCTGCCTGACGTGCTTCAAAGTTTTATCCCCTAATCTAATAGTTCAAACGTTTTTTATTAACGCTACATAATTGCCTAATTAGAAAAAACAGCATTTTTTGGTTTTTAAAGACAGTTCTGCAGAAGTACAGTGGTCACTAGCTAATTTTTAATTAATAATTTTCATATCAAAAAAGTAACTGCTAAGTACTAAGAGCAATTTGCTATGGAATTGAAGTTTGTTAATTTTTAAAATTAATTTTGTTAAACTGACTACAAAGCAATATATAGTTTAAGCCACATCTTTATTTAAAATACAATCACAACGCTTAAAAGTATGCTGCATTATTAACGCTTGAGCAATTGTAGCGCATGTCAAACTGTTAACTGCGCTGCGTTTCCACTGCTCGCGAGCAACTACTGTACTTCCGTTGAATGGCAACCTGCTTAAAATTCATTGAAGCAAACAAGCAGCAGCAATCGCTTGTTAAGGGCACGTGCTAACTTCTCTTAACTAATAAGCACACATACCCCAACTCGGAAGTTTCGATGCGCTGAACCAAACAACATTGTGCAGGAAAAACTTTTTTTTTTGTTTTATACAACTTAACAAAAACAAATGAAAATGAATATTGCGCTGTCCTGGCAACGGGCCTCAACTTGAGTTTTCATACAGCTTGAGCTTGAGAGAGAGAGAGTCAGAGGATTACACACACACATACAATTCAGTACTTGAAGTTTAATTACAGATTTTTAAGCTCAACCCCACACACACAGTCGTCTACAGTCGCTGCTGTATGTATGTGTATGCATAATTATACGCAGAAATTTACATTCGAAATACTCTGGCAGCAAATATTTATATGTTGTTCTTCAGTTTCTTAGCTTGTTATTTTATTTCAACACTTTCAAAGCGGGGGACGGAGGGGTCAGAGTTCATTGCAAACACAACGCGTTTCTTTAGCTTAAGCGAAAAGCAACTCTTGTAAATTTTTAGTAACTCTCAAAAGCAAGCATTATACATATACTAACATATAGTTGTTTATATATTTAAATAATAATAAGCTCTAAGTTAAACGATTCTAACGCTTTGCAATAATTCATAAATTTAAAAAACAAGTTTGCAAAACATTTGTTAAGTTTTTACAATGAAAAAGAAAAAACAACGTTTGCATTAATAAGCAAAACTTAATATTAATAGTAATATACAAAACAAAATAAATACTTAAATTATACGGCGCAGGTTTTTATAATTTGTTTTATAATTTATTTACTTTACAACAAAACTGACTTTTTTTCTATTTTATAGTTAAGCCAATTGTATACTATTTGAGCTAAAACAAATGAAACAAACTGTTCTATGCAATAATTCTGCAAAGAATTATTTACTTATATATACAAATTACAAAAAAAAAAAACAATTTACTTATATGCATATAACAAAAAAACAAAAAAAAAAAAATCAACTGAAAATGCAATAAACAAATCTATTGAACACCAAAAAGCAAAGCAATTTATTTAAAAAATAAAATTAAGTTATATTACAATTAAATGTGTAATTTGAAATGCACAGCATGTGACTGAAGTATCTTAACTGCTTTAATTTGCAATCGGACTTCATTTATATGCTACGTGCCACATTTGCTGTAGACCACTTGTAGCTATTGCTGTTAGCTTGTCTTTTGGGTTGACTGACAATTGTGAAAGCAATTACATTATATGCTCATACAAGCGCCCAAAGGGTTTAACCTTTGTTGGCTATGCTACAATAAAACGCTTCATTAGACAGACACAGACAGACACTGAGGGCCAAAAGGATTGAGCCGCAGGCAAATAAAAAGAGCAGAGCGCAATCAACAAGTTAAGCGAGAGTGTGAGTGAGTGAGTGTAAGCTGTAGCGTATTTGAAAAACTAATAACGCATGAAATTTCAATTACGCGTCGCCAAAGCCAAAGCCAAAGCGAAAAGCAAAGTGTAGAGTATGCACAGTTAGTTATGCGTGAGTGTAAGCTTAGCCTAGGCTTAAGACGCTGCTGCTGCTGCTGCTGCTGCGAGCATCATAAACAACAAACAATGTTGTTGTTGTTGTTGTCGCTCTCAATTGCTGGAATGTTGTGGGAGCAAGTTACGTAGTAAATTGCGTGAGAGTATTTACATTAAGAGTTTTTCCAGTTTCATTTCTTTTTTTTCGCCTGCCCGTTTCGTCTATGCGCGGTGAGAGTGCAGCAGCAAAAAGCTTCAGCGTAGCAAGAAGAGAGCAAGCGCGCGTGAGAGCAACACTCTCTCGCTGTGTGTGACCAAAAATACATTTCGCTGCTGCTGCTGATGCTGTCGTCGGCGTCGCTGCTTTCATGCTATTTTGCATGTTCGTCTCTGCGTTACCTATGCGCTCGTCTCTGGCTATGATCCCGTTGCTTAAATTCGGCTCTGCCGGCTGCGCTGTCGCTTGCGTTTGCTTTTACTGGCTGTGTGCAGTTCAAATTCAGTTTCAGTTTTCAGTGTAATTTCGACTGCGCGGCGTGTTAGTCTTGACGTTAGCTCCCGGCTAAACGGCAAACGGCACACACCAAAAAAAAATATATTTCGGTGTGTAATAACTGTTAGACTGTGTGTGTGTGTGTTAGTTGGTCGTGCTCCAGCTGTCAGCGTAGTCTTTGCCGTTGTCTTGTTGCGCGCCGCGTCTACAAGTTTACTTTAACTGTACTTGTTATTGTTGTGTGTGTGTGTTTTTTTTTTCTTACTATTGCTTGTTTCTCTTTGCTTTTTTTTTGAACGCACTGCGCTCGCTTGACTGCCATTTGAATATTAAGACGGCACACAGGACACTTGGCTGTCCCTAACTTTGACTATGACTTGCAGCCTCAGCGCACCGCGCGCCGACTCCCGCTGTTACGCCTCAGCAATTTACCGTTGTCGCTGAGGTCTTCAGCCACAAACAGTTTGGTCCGCTGGCTGCCTGGCTGGCGATTAAGACCAGTCAGTAGTCAGTAGTGAAGTCAGTTGGGTTGCCTGGTTACGTTTACAACTGAATGTGACTGACTGTGGCATGCATTAAACATAAGCGCCATTGGTGGCAAGTGGCAAAACTTACTACTAGGCGTGCAACAGTGCAACCGCTAGAGGGCGCGCGGGTAGCGGGGGGCGACTGCAGTTCAACTAGATTAA